>NW_025814234.1:0-22718 GCF_018902025.1 Drosophila willistoni
CGTCTTTCGAGTTGAAGAAAACGTCTTTTTTGCACAGGACACGAGTCTCCAAGTGTTCAGGAGAATCCTGAAAGGCAACGAACCTGTATGCGCCTGAATCCAGGAATGTGTGTGCACCTGAAAGTGAGTTTCAATGCTTGTTCTTCTGAGGTTAACGAAATATCTTTATTTTGAATTCCATGTATTTCATCCATTTTCCAAAACCTTTCTAATAATATGTTAAGGTCCTGCTGTTGCGTTTAAATTACAAGTGTATTGTTGAGTTGATTGAGGTTCAGCAATCTTACCCCCGACGATCCATCCTAATGCATTACAACTAGATGAGGAAGACCAATTCCTAAACTAATTTTACCAGTTTTAAGTAGATCAAAAAACTCCTTTACTAACTCGGCTAACTAAATTTCTTGGGAATGGCCCAATTTGACACATCTAGTCTCTTTCAGGCTGAGGTAGAGATATAGATTTAGTCACATAAACTCCATATTCCATTCATCTGGAGATATTCTTGAGCGAATTTTGGTAGATACGGAATGTTTCATATGTGTACGTATTTCACCGATTCAGCAATCTCATAATGATCGTAACGAAACGGAAGCTGAAGCCTTTTGGCTAATTCTTCAGTTATAAAGGTAAGCTCAGAGCACGAATCAAGTAATGCTCTTGCGAGCTGAAACTCACCAAGTTTGTCTTGAATAAGAACTATTGCTGTTGGAATCCCTGTTGGAATAATCCCCGCCGAGCGTGGCGAGTCAACATTGATTGCAATGTTTACTTTCGTCATGTGTATTATGAATGATTTGTTGCGATTGATGATGAATATAAGGTCCATTAGTTGATAATTTCCCTGGACATTTGAATCCTTATGCATGTTTGTGTGATGTAAACCTCCACAATGACGACATCTATTCAAGAAGGACACTTTGAGCTGGATGACCCTTATTGAGCAATTCAAACAAGTGACTTTTGCCGCCGAAATTCGCTAACTGCCCAGCAGACCCGACGCAGCCACCAATGGGTTAACCCATATCACTCATTCTCTTTCATTTTCATACTTATTCTTAAGCGCCAGCCTACGTGCTGGGAAATTAACCGTTGCATCTTGCGCTTTAAGCTTACATGTTAGGTTCTATGCTTGTTACTAAGCGGCAGACAGAACAGTTTGGTTACAACCGCGAGTAAGGGGATTAATTTTATAGCGGCTCGCTTACAAAAACGGCTCGCTTACAAAAACGGCTCGCTTACAATCATAGCGGCTCTCAAACGGCTTGCTTACAACCATAGCGGCATAATAACGACTCGCATACGGCACACACACCATACACACACCCATTAGCATAAGAAATACACGTGGAAGAAATAAATGAAGTATAACGTGAAAAGTGGAGTGTTTTCTTGTGGGCCCGCTAAAACATCGAACCTTAGCGCCAAACTCAACTCATTAATTCTATAATTAATTCTATAATTACGCCTTAAGGCCATGAATAATTCTATAAATTATTCTACAGATTAATTCTATAAATAATCAACAGTGGTAAACCACTAAATGAACCGGAAAAGTTAATTATTGAACTCAACTCGACGGGTCAACCCACGGTTCTACACGCCAATCATATAGAGGTTAACCTCGATGATTGCATAACCAATCACTAAATTGTGATACATAACCTCAACGGTCAACCATTTACGACCTACATAGGTCACATAACTAATCAACATCGCTTAAAAGTAAAACTCATTGGTAAACCATGGCAACAAAAGACTTATCAAGTGGAATATATCATTGCAAGAAATGCATGCAGGAAGACAATGACCGCATGGTGCAATGCAATCGATGCTGTTCTGGTATCATTTCGACTGCGTTGGAGTAATAGACGAGAAATCTGAGAACAGCTGGAACTGCGACTGCGTCAACGTGTCATCGGAAGTCATTACAACCATATTGAGCAACGCCCTGCAGAACCTCGGAATACCACACGAGCAGGCGAACCTCAGGCTACTTCGTCACCAGGAAAACCAACGGGGCCGCTACCAGAACCGGATCGGGACTTTGGACTATGCCCGCCAAAAATATTCCCGGACACAGCTAGGACGGCTATTCCTATTTTTACTTCTGCCAACAAAAACGATGGTCACACACTCAGTTGTGCGTGACACGTGGCATTACGATCACGAGGCACCGCAGCTGCCGTTCCTAACCTCAAACAACACGCGTGCTACGACACGCGAACAACCGCACCTAAGTGCTACGCCGATGGCTCCCTGGAATTTCACAAATACTCAAACCAGGGCTGCATCGTACTATCCAGAAAGTAAAGTGCGAATGCACATGGACATAAACACAGCAACCAAGCGCGGCACAACTTGCAGCCCGTCAAGCGATACCGAAAGAGCTTCCAACATTTGATGGCAATCCTCAGAACTGGCCTCTATTCTACAGTACGAATGCACCAAAATCTTATGCGGCTGCAAGCTAGCCTAAAGGGAAAAGCACGTGAGTTAGTTCAATCCAAACTCCTTTTACCAGCAATGGTCCCTGAAATCATACAAACATTACGTATGTGTTTCGGTCGGCCAGAGCATATTTTGCACAACTTACGCGGCAACTACCCGCAATAAAAGATAAGCTTGAACCACTTATCGAATACGCACTGTGTGTACGAAACATCTACTCAACGATGGAAGCATGTGGACTCACAGGTTACGTGCAAAACCCAATGCTCGTACAAGAGCTACTAGAGAAACTCCCCACACAATTGAAGCTGCAGTGGGCAATGTTTCCCAAAGACACTAAGGTACCATCAATGGAATCTTTTAGCAAATGGATCTACGACATAGCTGAAGCAGCAAGCCAGGTAACATCGCCGCTTTACCATAAGAAGAGCGGAAGCCTAAATCATCACACAGAGGCACCTGAAGAGCAGGTCAAGGAAATTACGTGCGTCGTATGTAACGAACCTGGGCTCAAAATACACAGCTGCCCATCGTTCACATCAGCGAAAGATGTCTTTTCTGAAAAATCACAAGCTCTGCCAACAATGCCTAAACCGTCATCACCAAAAGTGCCAACGTGAAAAGGTTTGCGGCATACGAGGCTGCCGAAGCAAACATCACCCATTGATCCACGATATGCAGCCAATACCAGAGGCTGCGAAATCCAGCAGCCCAAACAGGCCAGCTATGGTCACCAACGAGCATACGCCGGAGGGCAAGCACACCCAGCGATCCAGAGAGTCTGGCTCAACATATTTCCGTGTCATTCCAATACAAATCATCAATAAAACGAAAGTCACTAACACTTTTGCATTTCTAGATGAGGGATCGCACTAACGCTAATCGACAACAAGGTCTTTAAGCAACTCGGCTTAAAAGGCGTTCCAGATCCACTGTGCCTAAAATGGACCAACGATACAACGCGCGAAGAAAATGCATCGGAACGTGTCACGCTTACGGTTGCCAATCCACATAATGGCAATCAATTCTACTTGGAAGAGGTTCACAGTGTAGATACCCTGGATCTACCTGTACAGTCTATCGACATAAGGGCTCTCGCCAAAGAATTCCCCACCTAGCGGACTACCGATAGCATCATACACCAACGCACGCCCAAGCATCCTAATCGGCACAAATAACTGGAACCTCGCCGTACCCCTTAAAATCAAGAGGGGCATGGCACAACCAATAGCGTCAAAGACGCGACTGGGATGGGCACTACAAAGCTCCACGCCATCAAGGGCCACTAGAGCTAATGTCAACGTTCACATGTGTGGATGCCGAGACGCAGACGCCAAGCGCATGAGATCATCAAACAAGCGTTCTCATTAGACGCTACCACAGCAAAACCGCTATCATCACCAGAAGAAACTCAAGCTCTAACCAGACTTGAATCTACTACCGCCTTGAAGACGGCAGGTACGAGGTCGGTCTAATGTGGAAAGACCCTGAAGTTTTATTACCTGATAGCTAAATCATCACAGAGCACCTGAGAGCAGTCAGGAATTATGTGCGTGTATGTACGACTGGGCAAATAACAGCTGCCACGTTCACATAGCAAAGATGTTTTTGAAAAATCAACCTGCCAAACGCAAACGCACTAAATCGGCTTAAATGCCTACAAAAGCAATTTTCCCGACAACCACAGTTGAAGGAGCAATCACCAAGCAAATCGACAACCTCGTCGAAAAGGGCTATGCTCGCATGCTGACGCCGGAGGAAAAAGCTGCACCAAACAGACGGACATGGTATCTACCAACTTTCATAACTAAAAATCCAAATAAACCAGAGAAGGTCCGGCTTGTATGGATGCAGCCGCCCAATCCGGCGGCAAGACCCTGAATGACTACATCTGGAGCGGTCCAGATCTCCTAAACTCCCTGTTTGACCTCTTACTCTCATTCCGAGTGGACGAGTGGCGATCTGTGGCGATATCGCCGAGATGTTCCACCAGATCCGAGTGAGACCAGCAGACACCCATGCGCAAAGGTTTCTGTGGTTCGACAGCAAATCCGAGAGGCAAGAGCCTAACGTCTATGTTATGGAAGCGCTTACTTTCGGAATCAAATTGCGCACCCTGCCATTGCCACACTTTATTCGTGACAAAAATGCAGATCGATTCTGCCAACAGTACCCTCAAGCAGCACAAGCCATGAAGGACTACCACTACGTGGATGATTTTATATACAGCGGCGACAACTACGTGGAAGTCGAAAACATCGCAACTCAAGTCAGAGACATCCATACAGCAGGTGGTTTCCACATACGCAAGGAGCTGAAAACCAGCTCCTACGTACCCGAGGGCGAGCAGAAACCTAAACGGCCAAAACCAAATACTGCTCCCCATATGGGCACCACACCACTCGCTCATAGTGAACTGGTATCATCAGAAAATGCACCACACATCCCATGAGACGTGTATTAACAGGATTCGAGGCATGTTTTACATACCAAGCCTACGAGTCTTATACAAAGGCATGCGGAAGTCTTGCCAACGCTGTAAAAATGAGAGCGCCATGCCTGTTCCACCGCAAATGGCTCCCTTGCCCATCGCCAGGCTGGCTGCCTACCAACGTCCCTTCACTTACGTCGGTATCGACTACTTCGGGCCCTTCTTGGTTGCTGTAGGACGGCGAAGCGAAAAAAGATGGGGCGTTATTTTCACCTGCTTAACCATACGGGCAGTGCATGTATCCGGAACTTCATCAATCGGGCGGGACCCCGAGAGAAATTTACAGCGACAATGGCACTAACTTCAAAGCTGCTGAAAAGATTATCTGTGACAAAGCGCAGACGATCAACTTCAACGCCGTGCAACCGGCGTTCGATGACATCAAATGGAAATTTAATCCACCAGCCGCTCCTCATATGGGGGGAGCATGGGAACGACTTGTTCGTTCCGTCAAGACAGTACTCTACGCAATCTGCCCAGCGAGAAAATTCACCAGCGAAGGCCTACAAAGCGCACTCTGGGAAGTGGAATTCATCCCAAATTCCAGACCGCTTACTTTTGTCTCTCTGGACAGCAAAGACGACGAGGCTATTACCCCTAACCATCTACTACTAGGATCAGCAAGCGGCTATAAACCAGTCTTGGAAACCACACATACCGTACAGCACATGTGGCAAGCTGTACAAGAATTCGCCGATCAATTCTGGCGACGATGGGTAGCGAATACGTTCCAGATTTAGCCCAGGCGAATCTATTTCTGCCCCGAAATAGATGGCCAAAAGGTATAGTCGAGCAAACAATCCTGGCCAAAGACAACCAGGTGCGTCGAGTGATCATCAGAACTGCCAACGGGACTCTTCAACGGCCCGTGGCTAAAGTAGCTGTATTAGACGTCGGCTGTTTTGGAGCAAAGCAACCCCCTGAAGAGAGAAGCTTTACTGGGGGGGAATGTTGCCGCCGAAATTCGCTAACTGCCCAGCAGACCCGACGCAGCCACCAATGGGTTAACCCATATCACTCATTCTCTTTCATTTTCATACTTATACTTAAGCGCCAGCCTACGTGCTGGGAAATTAACCGTTGCATCTTGCGCTTTAAGCTTACATGTTAGGTTCTATGCTTGTTACTAAGCGGCAGACAGAACAGTTTGGTTACAACCGCGAGTAAGGGCGATTAATTTATAGCGGCTCGCTTACAAAAACGGCTCGCTTACAAAAACGGCTCGCTTACAATCATAGCGGCTCTCAAACGGCTCGCTTACAACCATAGCGGCATAATAACGACTCGCATACGGCACACACACCATACACACACCCATTAGCATAAGAAATACACGTGGAAGAAATAAATGAAGTATCACGTGAAAAGTGGAGTGTTTTCTTGTGGGCCCGCTAAACGCAAAACTCAACAGTAACGCTGTTTTAACAATCTGAAATCGCTCAATAAAAGTTAGCGAATTAAAAACTGGACAGAATGCTAACCTATGCTCAGTTGACTGACATTGTATGTATCTACTTTCGGCAGCAACAAATACTTTTGAAGTACTATGAATTATGTCTCTAACGGTTTTTTCCTCTTGTCGGTTTCGCAGATACCCTTCCAAATAGTGACAGTGTCGACTGAGATTTTGATAACAGTCGGCCCAGTCTGGCAATTTATCGTACTCTTGAACCCGATCGTATGCTTGTTTGGATTCAAGATCAATTTTTGACATAACAATGTGAATAAGTACTGCGTTTAATACATCAGCTTCAGACCCAAGAGACAACAATGATCCGCGTAGAGCTGAAACCATATCAAAAATTGTACGTAGGGTAACAGCGTCTGCTTTTTTCATGCTAGCAATGTTAAATAAACTTGAAATATGTTCTACGAAAATAAGAACTTTCTTGTCATATCGCTCGTTGAGGCGCTCTAGAGCCTTGGGATAATTTTCGTCTGATACTTGAAATGGCGAGACTACGCTTAGAGCTTGGCCAAGACAACTTATTAGATAGTTAAATTTGTCAACATTGGACAATGAGTTGTCTTCATGTACCATATTTGTAAATGAAGTAATAAATTTTTTGAATTCCCCATATTTGCCGTCGAATTTAGGTAATTTGAGGTGGAGCCGATTATGATGTCTCCATGATAAGTCGATGAATTAAAGAAACTAAGTTCTTCTGGTTTTTCCTTTTTACTTGCGCCAATGCGCCGTAATATGATTGCCTTTGTTTCGATAAAAAGATTTTCTATCTCTGCCCGATTCGCGTCTGCTGGATCTAGCTTCTCAATATTGGTTAGAACTTGTAATGCTTGTTTAAAATACGACTCAATAATTTGAGACTGACAATCTAATATAATAGGGTCATTTTCAAGATCGATTCTAGCTCTTAAACTTTGAATATTAGATTGCAGTTGATTCCGTTGTTGTCTGAGAGGTAGAAGCTGCGTTTCATATGGTGGAGACATTTTGGGCCCTTAACGAAAAAATGTAGCAAGTTAGAAATGAATTAAACGTGAGCTAAAGGAGTTCTAGTTTCAATAAAAACACTCTAATACATAAAGTTTCACTCAAGAGCTTAATAAGTGAGCTTTAATATGTAGATCAGGGCCCGGCACAAAGAGAGCGCTAAAAAACTTTAGTTCAGGCCGCTCATATGGGGACTGTTCGGCACGTATGCTGTAAGAACGGTGCGAATTCACAAATTATATGGCGAGGGTGGGTTTAGTCTTCAGCATTCGACGCAAAATTTAACTTCATCAAATTCTGCCTCAAATCAAGAAAACGAGTGCAGAAATAATCTTATGCAAGAAAAGATAGAGAAAACAAAACAGCGATCAATTTTTTCATGTGTAGATCTGCTTGCGTCGAAATGCTGAGGGAAACTAAATCAACCCTCATCCTCTGTGTGAGGACTTCGGCAGCCGTTCGGTTACAAGCATACGAGGTGCCGAACGTGTTCGTCCCCGGGGGATATGAGTGCCGGGCTCTGATGTAGATCGTTTCTCTATATGACAGTTTGAGTACTTACTCCGCTGTGCTTAATACTTAATAGCACGTGTTAAAGCTTACGAGTGTTTTTCATGTGAGTGTAAAGCATGAGAAAGCTTTACGATCGCTAATGAGTGGAAATTGAGTCAAAGTTTGAGTGGAAATTGATAATGTAAATTTACACACTCAAGTTGACTTAGGTTATGATAGGGCTCCACGTAAATGTCCACGATGATGTCTTGCAAATGCCAATGATGAAGAAGTCCGAAGACACTATCCAAGATGATTATGTAACGATGAAGAAGTCCAATGATGAATGTGATGATGATGTACGCTGAAAAGTCCAATGATGACTGTCCAAGATGATGTAACGATGAGTGCAATATAATGAACGAATAAACGACTAGTGTATAGTGTTAAGTTTTTATGTTGGGACTTGCGAAGTGCAAGGTCCTGTCACGGTCGCCAATGTTTGATCTGCCCAGTTGCAGATGGTACAAAACTCCAATGCTCAATAGCATGTGGAGTGGAGTGAGGCAAAATAAGTCTTCTCCTCTTCGAATTCCAGAAAGAAGTCATTTTTATATTTCGTTTTCATGAGTTAGAAGCTCTTCATGAGCCATGTAACAGAAGCTTTTAGAACATGTTAATGCAAATACAGTGGTAGAAATTCCGATAATCTTAAAAAAATAATATAAGAGATTTTAATATACACAAATCTAAGTTAACAATGACGTCTCCTCCAACAGTTTGTATTTTGTTAGTATATTCAACCTGATGAGACAAACTTCTGCGAGGTTTGGCATTAAAGTTTTGAGGAATCTATAATAAAAAATTTGGGCAAAATTCATTTTATCCAAATATTTTACTGCCACATTTTAGCCCAGACATTTGACATTCCTTTTGGTTTCATTTTTTTTTCAATAACAATTTCGAATTGGCCTGTTGTGCAGTTTCACCCTGTGTTTCGTTTTTGTTGCACAAAACAATTGAAAATAGTTTTTGCTTTTTATAAAATTGAAAATTGTGCCACTCCCACTTATAATTGTACAGAAAGCCATTCTGCTAATTGCTTTTTCCCCAATACACTAACCCATTTGAAGGTACATTGACATATACAGAAGTATAGAATATAGAAAATATGATTGCATTTTTAATTTCAGTAAAATGCGAACTCATATGAAACATACGAATTTTGCGCTGCACAGCCTGCTCTGTGCCTAACTTCTCATTTCTTCGGGAATTCCATTCAACGAAACCCAGCTGATCTGAATACATCATTCGTCGGGGTACAAACATCTGTAAACGATGAAAAACGGAAAGAAGAATATAATATACAATGAAGCAAAGCGAGAAACTTCAAAAATGGACATGTTGTAACAAGAAATGAAGAGAAAGTCCTTGTCCATGAAGAGCATCTTGTCCAAGAAACGTAAGCCGTCTGCCCACGTATGCCTGCTTGCCCCATGAGGAAGAAGAAGCGTGCATGCGCCAAGAAACGTAAACCAGCTTGCCCCAAGAAGCGTAAACCAGCTTGTCGCAGGAAGCGCAAGGCCTGTCGCCCCAAGCGTAAAACCCATGCGCCAAAAAGCGTGTCAAGTGCAGCAACCCGTCCCGTTATGAATAATGGGTATCTGAATTTCGTTCGTCGTTCCGCAAGAAGCATTGTGGTCTAAAGCCACAGGAATTGATCAAAATGGCCGCGCGTGCCTGGTGCAGTTTATCGGAAGATAAGAAGAATCGTTATCGTCGCATGGCAAGAAACAAACCTAATAACCTATTTGAAAGCATTTAATTAGAACTTCTTTTTTTGCAGGCCTGCAAGGTAACGAAGAGCTGTCGGCATAAACATCGCCGTATTTGCACCGGGAAGTAAGATCTCCAAAGTTATGCCGAGCTGTATCCATCTTCCAAATCGTAGTCGTGTGTGTGTTCATGTTTCCCCCCAAAAAAAAAGTAACTGCTGCTTACCATGGAATGTAATAATTTAAACTTGTAACGAATGTAATAGTGTGTAAATTTTAAGTAATTACAAGTACAAATGTAAAAATAAAACTGCATTTTATTTTTTGAACCAATTGATAGTGGAAAAAGACCGGGGTCACTCGCACATTATTTTTTACATCATAAATGGCTCACTGCACTCCATTTACGAACCTCTTCTAGTAGTACAAAACATGAATTGTTGAATAAATGTTTGAGAAAGCGTTCAAATGTTCAATTCAAACGTTCAAACTAGTTTCTTAATCTATATAGCAAATTTAATGATGCTTCCAATTTGTTATTAGGAAAAACGAATGTTTAGACTACGACCTTTTTTAAATTTAAGTCAAACTTTACATTAACCTTTTTGTGGTGCCTTTGAAATAATCTTGTTTTTGAACATTGACCTCGAGACGGCTGAAATGCAAGGTTTGTCTTTAATATTAGCTCATAGCAAGTTTTCTAAAAATGGTTTTTAGGTGTTCAAGAGAACAAAGCTATTTAGTTAAACATTTTAGATCTGTATACATAACTTTGACTTGTAAAGCCACGTGAAAATTATATGCGGGATTTCTGAGTTTTAAAAGCTTTGGGTTTTCTATATCGTATTGTTAGTTATATTCGTAGGGTTAGTAAAGTATGTGTTTGTTGCATAATGAATCATTTCCTGCATTTTGTAATTTTGTGAATTTTTAAAAATGTTTTTAAAAACTTTGAGATAAAAAAAACTTTTCGATTTTTCAGTTTCTCTATGGAATACAATTACTTTTTACAATTATATAGAGGAAATTAGTAAAGTTGAACTATTTCTACTAGCCGAAAACCAAAATCGAAAATATGAAAAAGCGTTAATTTGTTTCGATTGTTGTACATTAAACATATGTATTTTGAAAGAACATTTGATGTCCATTAAAACGATTGCAAAACTGTTTGAAATTCAAGATAAAAACAAAGAAAAAAAAAAACAAATCTATAAAAATAAAATGAATGCAATTTTAGCAAATTTTTTTCGACTGCTAAGACTAGTATCTTTTTATATTATTTGTCCGCCATTTCAAATCAATCAAGTCCCTGATGCGTATGTGTGTGTGTGTGCGTGTGTGGGAGAATGCTTTTTGGCCAAACTGTTTGGTCTACACTTCTCGCTGGCGGCATAGAGACACTATTATTTTTTTCGAACCAATTTCAATTGAAAATCTGTTAGCATAAACAATGCAAACGTTTGTTAGCAAAAACAACCTTTTGGTTTATGCATTTTTGTCGGTTTCAAAATTCCAATTGCTAAAATAATAATAAAAACAAAAATCAAAATATATGAACCGCAATAGCAAAAAGAAACGAGTAACTATATGTATATATACCTAAATGCGTTTAATGGAACTGTCTCGTTAGCGCATTTAAAGTGAAAATCAAAACGTTTCCGTGGTCTCCCGTGACCCAAAACTCTTTGCAATGCATAGATTTATCGTTTTTATGCGTTGAAAATCACATTAGCTTCCGCCCCGTGCGATAAACCTAAGAAGCGCATAAAAATATCCTTCTCATGCATCCTGCACCTATTTTTCATTGTGGGAAATTGTGCAAATGCTATGACAACATTTCGTTGTCCCAGCTTTCTCTCGCTCACTCTTTTTTGTGCTGCCTCTTTGAATCATGCGTGTGTTCAATTGTTTAAATGTGCTGTTACAACAACAAAACAGCAACAACAACCAGACAACATACAACACTAAACAGAACCAACAGAAACAGAAAAATATCAAAGAAGCTAACATCGGCTATGCCGAAGTTTATATACCCTTGCAGTCTTGGTAATAATAATTTTACATGTTCAAAATTTGTTTTCTGCAACTCAATTCATCAATATACAAACAAAACAATTTTACTCTCTATTTTACAATTTGTTCTTCTTCCCTTATTCCCAAAGCAAAGCAACGCACGCATACACATACAGTTCATATAGCGTTGCGTCTGTGTGTGTTATATTTATCCGATCACATTCATATTTTGGGATCTGGGGTTTTATATCCAATATTAACACATACGTAAATTTCATAGCATACTCCGATTTTTATGAAAATGTTACTTCTAGTTCTTCTAGAACTATATGATATAGTGGTCCGATCCTTATGGTTTTCATACTTTATTTTTCCCGGGTAATAAAAAACCCCGAAAAAAAATTCCAGCCCGATAGCTCTTAAGACGGCTGAGTAAAACGCATACGCACTGACGGACGGACGGACGGACAGACGGTCAGACGGACATGGCTATATCGACTCAGCTTCTCATGCTGATCAAGAATATATATACTTTATGGGGTCGGAAACGTCTCCTTCTATGCGTTGCACACTTCTGACCAAAATTAATATACCCTTTTTGCAAGGGTATAAAAAAGACTAAAACAAAACAGATGGATTGTGTGTTTGTAGTATTTGTTGATTCTGTTCAGTTGCTGTTTGCATACGTACATCAGACAGGCAAAAGGACCAAGGGCTGGAAGGGGCATTCTGTTGTCGGGTTGTTACTGTTTTACATGAGGCATTGTCTCATCAGTTTAATTAGTTGGCCATGCTTTTACTTTTAGCATTTCCCTTTTTCCTTTTGGTGGGCCCCCTCCAAAGAATATAATAAATGTTTGTATTTTGTTAGTATATTCAACCTGATGAGACAAACTTCTGCGAGGTTTGGCATTAAAGTTTTGTAGGAATCTATAATAAAAAATTTGGGCAAAATTCATTTTATCCAAATATTTTACTGCCACATTTTAGCCCAGACATTTGACATTCCTTTTGGTTTCATTTTTTTCAATAACAATTTCGAATTGCCTGTTATGCAGTTTCAACCTGTGTTTCGTTTTTGTTGCACAAAACAATTGAAAATAGTTTTTGCTTTTTATAAAATTGAAAAATTTTGCCACTCCCACTTATTAATTGTACAGAATGCCACTCTGCTAATTGCTTTTTCCCCAATACACTAACCCATTTGGAGGTACATTGACTTTTATACTTCTAATATGATTGCATTTTTCATTTCAGGTAAAATGCCGAATTCATATGAACCATACGAATTTGCGCTTGCACAAGCCTGCTCGTGTGGCCAATACAACATTTCTCAACTTTCTTCGGGAATTCCGTTCAACGAATACCCAGCTTGATCTGAATACATCCATTCGTCGGGGTACAAACATCTGGCAAACGATGAATAATACCGAAAGAAGCAAGTAAGACTATACAATGCCAAGCAAAAGCCGAGAAGCCACTGCTCTCTAGGATACTGCCGACATGTGCTGTAACAAGAAAATGAAGAGAAAGTCCCCTAAGCGTAAACCAGCTTGTCGCAGGCAGCGCAAGGCCTGTCGCCCCAAGCGTAGAAACCCATGCGCCAAAAAGCGTGTCAAGTGCAGCAAACCCGTCCCGTTATGAATAATGGGTATCTGAATTTCGTTCGATCGTTCCGCAAGAAGCATTGTGGTCTAAAGCCACAGGAATTGATCAAAATGGCCGCGCGTGCCTGGTGCAGTTTATCAGAAGATAAGAAGAATCGTTATCGTCGCATGGCAAGAAACAAACCTAATAACCTATTTGAAAGCATTTAATTAGAACTTCTTTTTTTGCAGGCCTGCAAGGTAACGAAGAGCTGTCGGCATAAACATCCCCGTGTTTGCACCGGGAAGTAAGATGTCCAAAGTTATGCCGAGCTGTATCCATCCTCCAAATCGTAGTCGTGTGTGTGTTCATGTTTCCCCCCAAAAAAAAGTAACTGCTGCTTACCATGTAATGTAATAATTTAAACTTGTAACGAATGTAATAGTGTGTACATTTTAAGTAATTACAAGTACAAATTTTAAAATAAAACTGCATTAATTTTATTTTTTGAACCAATTGATAGTGGAAAAAGGCATGGGTCACTCGCACATTATATTTTTACATCTTAAATGGCTCACTGCACTCCATTTACGAACCTCTTCTAGTAGTACAAAACATGAATTGTTGAATAAATGTTGGAGAAAGAGTTCAAACGTTCAAACTAGTTTCTTAATCTATATAGCATATTTAATGATGCTTCCAATTTGTTATTAGGAAAAACGAATGTTTAGATTACGACCTTTTTTAAATTTAAGTCAAACTTTGCATTAACCTTTTTGTGGTGCCTTTGAAATAATCTTGTTTTTGAACATTGACCTCGAGACGGCTCAAATGCAAGGTTTGTCTTTAATATTAGTTCATAGAAAGTTTCTTATAAGCTTTAGCACGAATGATACCCGGAAAGATGCCTATTCCTTGAATATGTTTTCTAAAAATGGTTTTTAGGTGTTCAAGAGAACAAAGCTATTTAGTTAAACATTTTAGATCTGTATACATAACTTTGACTTGTAAAGCCACATCAAAATTATATGCTGGATTTCTGAGTTTTAAAAGCTTTCGGGTTTTTCTAAAGTATGTGAAGTAAAGTATGTGTTTGTTGCATAATGAATCATTTCCTGCCTTTTGTAATTTTGTGAATTTTTAAAATTTTTTTAAAAACTTTGAGATAAAAAAAACTTTTCGATTTTTCAGTTTCTCTATGGAATACAATTACTTTTTAAAACTTATATAGAGGAAATTAGTAAAGTTTAACTATTTCTACAAGCCGAAATCCAAAATCGAAAATATGAAAAAGCGTTAATTTGTTTCCATTGTTGTACATTAAACATATGTATTTTGAAAGAACATTTGATGTCCATTAAAAACGATTGCAAAACTGTTTGAAATTCAAGACCAGAGGGCCGGGGCTAACTTCGACCGCGTCAAAGTTTGTATACCCTTTCAACTTTTATGGTAACTCTTTCCTTACCTAAAGCCATCAAAGTGGAAAAACGTTCAAGCAAAAAAGGATATTAATCAAAGTCACTGTTTTCCACCGATCGTTCTTATGGGAGATATATAATATAGTATTCCGATCTTTATCAAATTCGGCACAGTCATTAACAGATATATTAAACTAACAAATGTTTAATTTAAAAGCAATCGCGTCAAAAGTAACGAAGTTATTGACAAAGTCACTGTTTTCGAAAGATCGTTTCTATGGGAGCTATATGATATAGTCACCCGATCTTGATCAAATTTGGCACAGTCGTTTATATGTGTAATTACCTCACCAATATTAAATTTTACGATAATAGCTCAGAAAATAACAAAGTTATTGAGAAAAGTCACTGTTCGCGACTTTGCCATTTGTGTGGGAGCTATATGATATAGTGATCCGATCCGGCTGAATCCGAGATATACAACGCCTGCGGTATATACAAGCCTATAGGAACGATCTTTCGAAAACAGTGACTTTTGTCAATAACTTCGTTAATCAGAGGGCCGGGCTAACTTCGACCGCGTCAAAGTTTGTATACCCTTGCAACATTTTTGGTAACTCTTTCCTTACCTATAGCCAGCAAAGTGGAAAAACGTTTAAGCTAAAAAGGCTAATGTTTGCGAAAGAACGGCCTACAATCTTAGCATGGGAAATAACGAAGATATCAAAGTCACTGTTTTCCACCGATCGTTCCTATGGGAGCTATATGATATAGCTACCAGATCCTTATCAAATTTGGCACAGTCATTAACAGATATATTAAACTAACAAATGTTTAATTTGAAAGCAATCGCGGCAAAAGTGACGAAGTTATTGACAAAGTCACAGTTTTCGAAAGATCGTTCCTATCGGAGCTATATGATATAGTCACCCGATCTTGATCAAATTTGGCATAGTCGTTTATATGCGTAATTAACTAACCAATATTAAATTTCACGATAATAGCTCAGAAAATAACGAAGTTATTAAGAAAAGTCACTGTTCGTGACTTTGTCATTTGTATGGGAGCTATATGATATAGTGATCCGATCCGGCTGAATCCGACATATACAACGCCTGCAGTATATACAAGCCTACATGCAAAATTTCAGCTCTGTAGCTCTTACGGTCTAGGAGGAGTTTGCGTTGATCCAGACGGACGGACGGACGGACATGGCTATTTGATCTCGTCTCGTCGTGCTGATCAAGAATATATATACTTTATATGGTCGGAGATGCTTCCTTCTATGCGTTGCACACTTTTGACCAAAATTAATATACCCTTTTTGCAAGGGTATAAAAACGAGTAAATATATGTATATATACATAAATGCGTTTAATGGAACTGGCTCGTTAGCGCATTTAAAGTGAAAATGAAAAAGTTTCCGTGGTCTGCCGATTTTCTTTTTTCCCTTTTACTTTTGTTCTTTGTGATAAAAGAGCATGAACACCAATGCAAAAGCACTTGAGACTGTTTACTCTCATAAGGGGTGTTCTGGTCGTACAGTACAGTAGTACAGAATATGAGTCTAGTATTAAAATCTTCTATTTATAATAAGCAGAGTATGCACTTTTAAATGTTTTTTTAGCCTTTCTTTTGATTATCAGCAGCCATATACCAGATAGATAGATTTAATTCAAGATAGATTCAAAAAAAAAAAAAGAAAACGATTAAGAAAACCATCAAAAGATTGAATATTTTTAGCTGTTTACAAATTTTAAAAATATTGTTCAGAAAGTATTATTACTCAATGTTTCCTTAAGCAGTAATATAGCATACGAAGTGTGTTATCTCTGTTGATCACAATAACACTATTCCATAATAGGTTTTGAAAAGGAATTAAAGCTCAACCAATATACTAAGATACAGCAAAAATCTTTCTATCTCTTCTCATAACACCCTCTTTGGTTCTTTCTTTCTTCCTCGCCTCTGGCATCTTCAGTCTGTAGTTTATTGTATGTATACGACTCTAAGCACCCATTTTGGTGCCATTTTGGAACCCTTTTTAATTTGTCTAACGATGCAGACAGAGAAAATTCTTTGCGCTAAGTATTGAAAAAACAAATTTCCAAAAAACAACTGGCAAAAAATTACAATGAACGAATCAAAGTAAAGAAAGAAAGAAAGAAACATTGCAGACAATTGAAAACGGCGACAAAAGAGAAGCAGACGCTGGAGAGAAAACGTGAAGAAGTACAGGAAAAAAAAACCCGAAAAAGCAATCCAAAATAATAAATCACACCTTTGTCACTCAATGCTTTTCGTGTTCGTGTTTTCATTTTATTCCCTTTCCCCTCAAAAAAAGTATATTCACTTGTTGGGTAAGGCCTGACTAAATTCATCTCTAGACTTACATCCTTGTGATCTTCAGATCACATAAGCTATCCAAATGCTTTAGTTTGTTTTTTAGTTTAGTTTTTCACATAGACTGATCGTAACAGATTATATTTCAATAATACAGAGACTTGGCAAGGGTAGACAAACATTACCAAAAACGCACATTCAATTCAACCTTATCATTTTTTTTTTCCAATTAAATCCTTTTTGAAATTGGTTGGGCTTTGGCCTTTCGTCGGCCATCGACTGCGACATGTAATTAGTTGACAAAGGTGTTACTGCTGGGTCTTAATTAAATTTTTATCTCTGCTCCTTCTCTCACGCCTTTTCAAGTGGCTTCCATCTGGCCAACAAAAACAAGAAACGAAAAAAAAAAATACAAATAAAAAGGATTCAATTGTGAGCTCTGCCTTCAAAATGCCAAGTTAACAACAGCAGTAGACATTGGGGATTTTAAATATCTGTTGGGCTTACTTAAAGTTTATCGGAATACGTAATTAAATAAAATTTAGTCACGCAAAGTGAGAAAATTAAGGCCACATCAGAAACAGAAAGATACCTCAATCTAAGAATATTAATAGCCAAAATGTTGGGTATTTAAAATATTTTGATTAATTTTTTGTAAACTATGATGGGCTATGATTATATGCCCTTGCTAGTTCTACGAAATCTTAAGAAGACTAAGCAATTTTACTATTTGGAAAGTTCATTCAAATTTTTCTAACTTAGATTTCAATCTTATCAACCGACAAAATTTAGTTATGCATCTTTCAAGTAAAAAGTTAATTATATTTTTCATGTCGAGGAGAAGAAGTGGCCTAGAAAAAGGTAAACATTGAAAGAAACTTCCCGACAGAGACGAGATGGGAAATGAATTTGTTAAACAATTGGTCCATTGGCTTACTTCGCCAGCTCTTGCTTTGGCTTTTAAGAAAATTTTAATATGGCTTTAGCATACAATTTAATAAAAAATTCAGTCTACGACAAGTCCGGAAGTCGAGCGGAAATGCTTTTGGCTTGCTGCAAAATTCATCAAAGTGTTCGATTCAATGTTGATTTCCACTTTTGCAGAATTAAAAAAAAAAAGCACAGCATTTCCGTTTCACTTTTTTCCGTTTTAATTTTTAACATTTTTCCCGCTCTCTCCCTCTCTGTCTTCTCTTTCCTCTTTTTGAGTGTTATACTTTTTTGTTGTGTTAATTACATTTAGCAAGATTTATGCAATTTACGCGCACAGGAAAAGCATTAATTAATTTTAGATGCATAATGATTAAAACTGGCTAGGCAAAAGGGAAGTTGGAAAATGGCTAACTGATCGGTATACAAAGTTTTGTATTAATGAGAAAATTACTCATCGCTTGTCTTCCATTTAAACTTTTTCTTATTTAAGTGAACTGAAGTGTTGCATAAACTTTCGTCATCAAAACAATTAACTTTAGCCGAGTGAGAAATGACAGATGCAAACGAAATCGCACTTTTGAGGTTTGCCATTCCATTATAAGTAAACAATTCATAGTTTTCGATAAAATCACATCAACTCAGTTTCACTTTGCCACCGTCTATTAAGAAAGTAAAGTGAAAAAATTAATTTTCCATAAATTTCAAATGCGATTATTTTCAAGCAAAATTTATGCCGCAATTTGCTTGTCAACAAGCTGCTCAGGAGACAGTTTTGCATATTTGACATGCATCGGTATGCCTATACAAAGATATGGGCCACGCCCATTAATTATAGCATAAACACACTCAAACTTAAACTTAATTGCATTTGACTTAACCAATAAATATTGTAAATTTGTTCTTAAAGAATTGTTTTTTTTTATCATTCAACATCTGTCAAAGCAACACAAATGACATTAAAATTAAAATGAAAAAGTTAAAAAAAAAATTGTTGAGAATGAAACGTTTAATGATTTATGATTATATGATTTATTTAACTATTTGCAACCAAAATATATTTAAAATGTAAATTTGTTGTACTAGAAATAACTCTCCTCTTTTCTATATAAAAGTCCGCAGAAAAAGCTTTAGTAGTCATTTTAAGCAGTCTAAAAACAATTAATTTTCAGAAAAATCTTCTAAAGTTGAAGGCAGGTTTTTAAGTATTGTAGACAGTTGTAGATATTTTACATAATTTAAAAGCTTACACACAGATATTTGATTAAACTTTTATAATTAATAATAAATAAATAAAAATATTTCTCTTTTAAAGATCAATTTTAGTATTATCTGCCTTCTATGGTATTGCTTCACATATAGCCCCGGATCAGGTTTCGATCTTGAGTTTAACTTTTTAAATTTCGATTATATTTTTATTAAGTTACTTTGAAAATTTAATGTAATTAAATGTTTAAAATTTTAAACAATGTGGTCAAAAGTACAAAGTTTTCAAATTAAAGAAATATAGAAAAAAAAAATAGAAAAAAATCTAAAAAGCGAAACCCTTGCTATGGGAAAACGAGTTAAAATTCATATGGAAGAACTCTCAGTTGCATAACCAATTGGCACAAGTTATCTAAAACTGTTCTCTTTAGCTTTTCGTAATGGATTTTACATTTAGATTTCTCTTTTCTTTACTCAGCATTGGGAAATGGTTTTGTTTTTCAAATGTTTGTAAATAAACATTTATTTATATACATTTTTATTACGTTGATTGTGATGGATAAAGTTTATGGGAGTGTGTACACGTAATTAGTTAACAAGTTGCATAAGCACTTCAAACTTGAGCGATTTAAGTATCCATAGAACCAGATCCACTGAAGTAAAGACTCATTAGACAGCCATAGTATTCTCTGGTCCTTCTATTCTCATTTTCGTACTTGTGAACTGAGGCCACTCAGTCGGCTTTAACCACGTGTAGTTGTTTGTTGTTCTTGTTGTGTATGTGTGTGTGTGTGTGGGTGCATGTATGTGTATTTGACAAGGACATTTCATGCAGCTAATGATGTATTCATTTACCAACAAGCCAACCACTCCACGGAAAGAAAAAAATCATTCAAGCTTTCTTGACTTAGCTGGAATTGGAGCTAAAAATCAAAGTTACACATGCTGTTAATACCCTTTTGGTCTTTTAGATGCCAAAGGATCATAACTTAAAAGTTATTGTACATAATTTCGTTTGCCAAGGAGTAAAAGAGCAGGATATATTATATATTTTATCTTTCCACTTTGATTCTATCACTCAATCAAGTTTCATTGTTCTTTCAAGAATATTCGCACGAAAATTCGCCGATTTATATTCATGCTGCACCGATTCTCGTCCCATCGGTAAACAAAGGACTGAAGGGATCTTGAGGGATCAAGAAAAGATAAAAAAACCGGAAATAGAAGATAATGTGGCAACGGTGAAATTTATGCTTTATACCGCATAAATTGACTGAGACACTTGTGACGGGCGTTGTTTTTTGGGCTTTCTTGGAATGTAGGGCGTTAAGCGAGACTAAGGCCAAGAGGAGACTTCCTTTTTATTTCGCTTGGCCTGTGCTTGCTATCCCTTGCTGCTGCTTCTGCTTTGTGGGCCGTTGATTTTGTTTGAGAAATTAAAATGCCTCAACTAGACCGCCACATTAATTACAAATTGTTGGCTTCGTTTGCTTCCGTTTTTTCTTTTAAACCAAACACCTAATAAATCAAAGAGGACTCCTGAGAGAGCCCCCTAGAGTATGCTTGTTAAATGCTCGTAATAAATTAGCTTCCGCCCCCTGGTCAAAAAACTCTACTGCCTGGCTTCTTCTTCGCCCTTCCAATTGACTTGATTATTGGCTTAGCTCTTGGTCTGGCCATTTTACAATAGCCAAACGAATCGAACTCAATCGAAGGCTGTTGGGATGTAGAACAAGACCAGACTCATTCATTTTGCCAAGTCTGTGAATTTGCTTGCACTTTTCTTTTTCTCTTCTCTCTTTGGCTCATTTAATAAAAATAGGTGATTAATTGTTTGCTTAAATCTTGACTATGCATCATCTGTTCCAGAGTGCTAAGCATTTTCATTGCCATTAGCAATTATTTCAGTTCGTTAAAATCATTAAAAGATGTTAAGTAAAAGGAATCAAACTTTTTTTCTTTCCTTTTTTCCTTTCGATGATAATGATAATTGTAGACAGTAACTGAAACTGTTGCAATAGTAGGCAGCGAAAATATTGATCCTCTATGGTTCTATCGATTATTTGATTAGAATTAAATAAATTATATTGGAACATACAAATTGTTCTTCTTCTTAAAAAAATCTGTTTAACCTGAACAAGCTGATTAGAGGAACAAACAACTCAAGAATCAGCTGCTATACAGTGCACTTCAAATCTGAATCATCAGTGGTCAAATCTGAATTATTCACATAATGATTCAATTTTTGGGGGATATATTTAAAATTTTATTGATTTGCTTTGCTCATAAATTGTATTCCTCTTTAAGATCTTGTTGGGCTGCAAATACTGCAAAAATTCGTCAAACTCGTAAATGTTGCATAATTGTTTAATGTACACTCTCGCGTTGTGCTCATACTCCGCCATATCTTTGCTCACTTTATTATTATTTTTAAGCATCTTTGACACTTTGGAGCTAAAAACTTCTTACCATCTAGCAGTGAAAAGTGCAAAGTCAACGCCTTAAACATTTATGTGCAAGTGTGTGTGTGTTATGTGCGGGTGTAGTTGGTTGAAAGGATATATTTTATTTTAATTCCTTTATTTATAACATAAAAACAATAACATAAGAATATACAATGTTTTCTATCGGACTGCAGGCATAATACGAAACAATTTTTGCGGGACGTCCCAGGGGGAATTGCTTCGCTAAAACGTGTTGCTAGCATACTTATCCGTTTCTTGCGCGTTCCTCTTGTCTGAGGACTTGACAGACCACACCCGCAAAGCCGCATACTGCGTCCCAGATCGCCGATTTGGCCAGCATAGCTGTGACCAAGTTGTCAGGTGTAAGGGCAGTGTTGATCAGGTCTGCCACCCTTTGTCGCTCGTTGTTGTACCTGACGCATTCAAACAAGATATGTCGTGCGTCTTCGACTGTGCTGCTGCCGCAGACCAAGCAAAAGGGTACATGCTCATTCCCAAACCGGTGCAGATATGATCTGCAGCATCCGTGACCTGAAAGCAGTTGTGTGAGTTGGAAGGAAACTTGCCCATGTTTTCTCTCCGTCCACTCCGTTACGTTTGGGATGAGGAGATGCGTCCACCTTCCCTTGCTAGAGGCATCCCAGCGTCTTTGCCAAGTCAAAGACTCCGATTACTCGCCTCAGAGCTGGCCTCTTTTTTGGGTGTGCCGCGGCTGACAGCTACGGCGATCGCCTTGGCTTTATCGGCAAGTAGGTCGATTGGGATCATACCCGCAATTACCAACGCAGCGTCCTCCGAAACGGTCCTGAAAGCGCTGCACACTCGAAGTGCGCATAGACGATATGTGGCTTTAATGCCTTTGCTGTATGACGGGACGTGAATAGCTTGCGACCATACTTGCGCTGAATACAATATCACTGACTTTAGCACATCGCTAGCAGCAGCCTGCGCTCCTGTTTCGGGCCTCTGGTATTTAACATGATTCGGGGCAAGGCCTGCCCAGTACTCGCCGCCTTGGTATGTACGTGATTCAGATGTTCCCGAAAGCATAGACGAGTGTCTATCCATACGCCCAGGTAACGTAAGCCC